>NC_071113.1:637500-665000 GCF_024256425.1 Clarias gariepinus
ACACTGTGTCACTGTGTATTAGTGTGTGTATGATGGTGTACTAGAGTGGATTAGGGTGTGTTCGAGTGTACTACACTGTGTCATTGTGTATTAGTGTGTGTGTGTGTTAGAGTGTACTAAAGTGGATTAGGGTGTGTTAGAGTGTACTACACTGTGTCATTGTGTATTAGTGTGTGTGTTAGAGTGTACTAGAGTGGATTAGGGTGTGTTGGAGTGTACTACACTGTGTCATTGTGTATTAGTGTGTGTGTTAGAGTGTACTAGAGCGGATTAGGGTGTGTTAGAGTGTACTACACTGTGTCACTGTGTATTAGTGTGTGTGTGTGTGTTAGAGTGTACTAGAGTGGATTAGGGTGTGTTAGAGTGTACTACACTGTGTCATTGTGTATTAGTGTGTGTGTTAGAGTGTACTAGAGTGGATTAGGGTGTGTTAGAGTACTACACTGTGTCATTGTGTATTAGTGTGTGTGTTAGAGTGTACTAGAGCGGATTAGGGTGTGTTAGAGTGTACTACACTGTGTCATTGTGTATTAGTGTGTGTGTGTTAGAGTGTACTAGAGCGGATTAGGGTGTGTTCGAGTGTACTACACTGTGTCATTGTGTATTAGTGTGTGTGTGATGGTGTACTAGAGCGGATTAGGGTGTGTTAGAGTGTACTACACTGTGTCACTGTGTATTAGTGTGTGTGTGTGTTAGAGTGTACTAGAGTGGATTAGGGTGTGTTAGAGTGTACTACACTGTGTCATTGTGTATTAGTGTGTGTGTGTATGATGGTGTACTAGAGTGGATTAGAGTGTGTTAGAGTGTACTAGAGCGGATTAGGGTGTGTTAGAGTGTACTACACTGTGTCACTGTGTATTAGTGTGTGTGTGTTAGAGTGTACTAGAGTGGATTAGGGTGTGTTAGAGTGTACTACACTGTGTCACTGTGTATTAGTGTGTGTGTGTTAGAGTGTACTAGAGTGGATTAGGGTGTGTTAGAGTGTACTACACTGTGTCATTGTGTATTAGTGTGTGTGTGTTAGAGTGTACCAGAGTGGATTAGGGTGTGTTGGAGTGTACTACACTGTGTCACTGTGTATTAGTGTGTGTGTGTTAGAGTGTACTAGAGCGGATTAGGGTGTGTTAGAGTGTACTACACTGTGTCACTGTGTATTAGTGTGTGTATGATGGTGTACTAGAGTGGATTAGGGTGTGTTCGAGTGTACTACACTGTGTCATTGTGTATTAGTGTGTGTGTGATGGTGTACTAGAGTGGATTAGGGTGTGTTAGAGTGTACTACACTGTGTCATTGTGTATTAGTGTGTGTGTGTGTTAGAGTGTACTAAAGTGGATTAGGGTGTGTTAGAGTGTACTACACTGTGTCATTGTGTATTAGTGTGTGTGTGATGGTGTACTAGAGTGGATTAGGGTGTGTTAGAGTGTACTACACTGTGTCACTGTGTATTAGTGTGTGTGTGTGTTAGAGTGTACTAGAGTGGATTAGGGTGTGTTAGAGTGTACTACACTGTGTCATTGTGTATTAGTGTGTGTGTTAGAGTGTACTAGAGTGGATTAGGGTGTGTTAGAGTACTACACTGTGTCATTGTGTATTAGTGTGTGTGTTAGAGTGTACTAGAGCGGATTAGGGTGTGTTAGAGTGTACTACACTGTGTCATTGTGTATTAGTGTGTGTGTGTTAGAGTGTACTAGAGCGGATTAGGGTGTGTTCGAGTGTACTACACTGTGTCATTGTGTATTAGTGTGTGTGTGTTAGAGTGTACTAGAGTGGATTAGGGTGTGTTAGAGTGTACTACACTGTGTCACTGTGTATTAGTGTGTGTGTGTGTTAGAGTGTACTAGAGTGGATTAGGGTGTGTTAGAGTGTACTACACTGTGTCATTGTGTATTAGTGTGTGTGTTAGAGTGTACTAGAGTGGATTAGGGTGTGTTAGAGTACTACACTGTGTCATTGTGTATTAGTGTGTGTGTTAGAGTGTACTAGAGCGGATTAGGGTGTGTTAGAGTGTACTACACTGTGTCATTGTGTATTAGTGTGTGTGTGTTAGAGTGTACTAGAGCGGATTAGGGTGTGTTCGAGTGTACTACACTGTGTCATTGTGTATTAGTGTGTGTGTGTTAGAGTGTACTAGAGCGGATTAGGGTGTGTTAGAGTGTACTACACTGTGTATTAGTGTGTGTATGATGGTGTACTAGAGTGGATTAGGGTGTGTTAGAGTGTACTACACTGTGTCATTGTGTATTAGTGTGTGTATGATGGTGTACTAGAGTGGATTAGGGTGTGTTCGAGTGTACTACACTGTGTCATTGTGTATTAGTGTGTGTATGATGGTGTACTAGAGTGGATTAGGGTGTGTTCGAGTGTACTACACTGTGTCATTGTGTATTAGTGTGTGTGTTAGAGTGTACTAGAGTGGATTAGGGTGTGTTAGAGTGTACTACACTGTGTCATTGTGTATTAGTGTGTGTGTTAGAGTGTACTAGAGCGGATTAGGGTGTGTTAGAGTGTACTACACTGTGTCATTGTGTATTAGTGTGTGTGTGTTAGAGTGTACTAGAGCGGATTAGGGTGTGTTCGAGTGTACTACACTGTGTCATTGTGTATTAGTGTGTGTGTGTGTTAGAGTGTACTAGAGTGGATTAGGGTGTGTTGGAGTGTACTACACTGTGTCATTGTGTATTAGTGTGTGTGTGTTAGAGTGTACTAGAGCGGATTAGGGTGTGTTCGAGTGTACTACACTGTGTCATTGTGTATTAGTGTGTGTGTGTGTTAGAGTGTACTAGAGTGGATTAGGGTGTGTTGGAGTGTACTACACTGTGTCACTGTGTATTAGTGTGTGTGTGTTAGAGTGTACTAGAGCGGATTAGGGTGTGTTAGAGTGTACTACACTGTGTCATTGTGTATTAGTGTGTGTGTTAGAGTGTACTAGAGTGGATTAGGGTGTGTTAGAGTGTACTACACTGTGTCATTGTGTATTAGTGTGTGTGTGTGTTAGAGTGTACTAGAGCGGATTAGGGTGTGTTAGAGTGTACTACACTGTGTCATTGTGTATTAGTGTGTGTGTGATGGTGTACTAGAGCGGATTAGGGTGTGTTCGAGTGTACTACACTGTGTCATTGTGTATTAGTGTGTGTGTGTTAGAGTGTACTAGAGTGGATTAGGGTGTGTTCGAGTGTACTACACTGAGTCATTGTGTATTAGTGTGTGTGTGTTAGAGTGTACTAGAGTGGATTAGGGTGTGTTAGAGTGTACTACACTGTGTCACTGTGTATTAGTGTGTGTATGATGGTGTACTAGAGTGGATTAGGGTGTGTTAGAGTGTACTACACTGTGTCATTGTGTATTAGTGTGTGTGTTAGAGTGTACTACACTGTGTCATTGTGTATTAGTGTGTGTGTGTTAGAGTGTACTAGAGCGGATTAGGGTGTGTTAGAGTGTACTACACTGTGTCATTGTGTATTAGTGTGTGTGTGTTAGAGTGTACTAGAGCGGATTAGGGTGTGTTAGAGTGTACTACACTGTGTCATTGTGTATTAGTGTGTGTGTTAGAGTGTACTACACTGTGTCATTGTGTATTAGTGTGTGTGTTAGAGTGTACTAGAGCGGATTAGGGTGTGTTAGAGTGTACTACACTGTGTCATTGTGTATTAGTGTGTGTGTGATGGTGTACTAGAGTGGATTAGGGTGTGTTAGAGTGTACTACACTGTGTCACTGTGTATTAGTGTGTGTGTGTGTTAGAGTGTACTAGAGTGGATTAGGGTGTGTTAGAGTGTACTACACTGTGTCATTGTGTATTAGTGTGTGTATGATGGTGTACTAGAGTGGATTAGGGTGTGTTAGAGTGTACTACACTGTGTCACTGTGTATTAGTGTGTGTGTGTTAGAGTGTACTAGAGCGGATTAGGGTGTGTTAGAGTGTACTACACTGTGTCATTGTGTATTAGTGTGTGTGTGTTAGAGTGTACTAGAGTGGATTAGGGTGTGTTAGAGTGTACTACACTGTGTCATTGTGTATTAGTGTGTATGTTAGAGTGTACTACACTGTGTCATTGTGTATTAGTGTGTGTGATGGTGTACTAGAGTGGATTAGGGTGTGTTAGAGTGTACTACACTGTGTCACTGTGTATTAGTGTGTGTGTGTGTGTTAGAGTGTACTAGAGCGGATTAGGGTGTGTTAGAGTGTACTACACTGTGTCATTGTGTATTAGTGTGTGTGTTAGAGTGTACTACACTGTGTCATTGTGTATTAGTGTGTGTGTTAGAGTGTACTAGAGCGGATTAGGGTGTGTTAGAGTGTACTACACTGTGTCATTGTGTATTAGTGTGTGTGTGATGGTGTACTAGAGTGGATTAGGGTGTGTTAGAGTGTACTACACTGTGTCACTGTGTATTAGTGTGTGTGTGTGTTAGAGTGTACTAGAGTGGATTAGGGTGTGTTAGAGTGTACTACACTGTGTCACTGTGTATTAGTGTGTGTGTGTGTGTTAGAGTGTACTAGAGCGGATTAGGGTGTGTTAGAGTGTACTACACTGTGTCATTGTGTATTAGTGTGTGTGTGTTAGAGTGTACTAGAGTGGATTAGGGTGTGTTAGAGTGTACTACACTGTGTCATTGTGTATAAGTGTGTGTGTGTTAGAGTGTACTAGAGCGGATTAGGGTGTGTTAGAGTGTACTACACTGTGTCATTGTGTATTAGTGTGTGTGTGTTAGAGTGTACTAGAGCGGATTAGGGTGTGTTCGAGTGTACTACACTGTGTCATTGTGTATTAGTGTGTGTGTTAGAGTGTACTAGAGCGGATTAGGGTGTGTTAGAGTGTACTACACTGTGTCATTGTGTATTAGTGTGTGTGTGTTAGAGTGTACTAGAGCGGATTAGGGTGTGTTCGAGTGTACTACACTGTGTCATTGTGTATTAGTGTGTGTGTTAGAGTGTACTAGAGCGGATTAGGGTGTGTTAGAGTGTACTACACTGTCATTGTGTATTAGTGTGTGTGTGTTAGAGTGTACTAGAGCGGATTAGGGTGTGTTCGAGTGTACTACACTGTGTCATTGTGTATTAGTGTGTGTGTTAGAGTGTACTAGAGCGGATTAGGGTGTGTTAGAGTGTACTACACTGTGTCACTGTGTATTAGTGTGTGTGTGTTAGAGTGTACTAGAGTGGATTAGGGTGTGTTGGAGTGTACTACACTGTGTCATTGTGTATTAGTGTGTGTGTGTTAGAGTGTACTAGAGCGGATTAGGGTGTGTTCGAGTGTACTACACTGTGTCATTGTGTATTAGTGTGTGTGTTAGAGTGTACTAGAGCGGATTAGGGTGTGTTAGAGTGTACTACACTGTGTCATTGTGTATTAGTGTGTGTGTGTTAGAGTGTACTAGAGCGGATTAGGGTGTGTTCGAGTGTACTACACTGTGTCATTGTGTATTAGTGTGTGTGTGTGTTAGAGTGTACTAGAGTGGATTAGGGTGTGTTAGAATGTACTACACTGTGTCATTGTGTATTAGTGTGTGTGTGTTAGAGTGTACTAGAGCGGATTAGGGTGTGTTCGAGTGTACTACACTGTGTCATTGTGTATTAGTGTGTGTGTTAGAGTGTACTAGAGCGGATTAGGGTGTGTTAGAGTGTACTACACTGTGTCATTGTGTATTAGTGTGTGTGTGTTAGAGTGTACTAGAGCGGATTAGGGTGTGTTCGAGTGTACTACACTGTGTCATTGTGTATTAGTGTGTGTGTTAGAGTGTACTAGAGTGGATTAGGGTGTGTTCGAGTGTACTACACTGTGTCATTGTGTATTAGTGTGTGTGTTAGAGTGTACTAGAGCGGATTAGGGTGTGTTCGAGTGTACTACACTGTGTCATTGTGTATTAGTGTGTGTGTTAGAGTGTACTAGAGCGGATTAGGGTGTGTTAGAGTGTACTACACTGTGTCATTGTGTATTAGTGTGTGTGTGTTAGAGTGTACTAGAGCGGATTAGGGTGTGTTCGAGTGTACTACACTGTGTCATTGTGTATTAGTGTGTGTGTTAGAGTGTACTAGAGCGGATTAGGGTGTGTTAGAGTGTACTACACTGTGTCACTGTGTATTAGTGTGTGTGTGTTAGAGTGTACTAGAGTGGATTAGGGTGTGTTGGAGTGTACTACACTGTGTCATTGTGTATTAGTGTGTGTGTGTTAGAGTGTACTAGAGCGGATTAGGGTGTGTTCGAGTGTACTACACTGTGTCATTGTGTATTAGTGTGTGTGTTAGAGTGTACTAGAGCGGATTAGGGTGTGTTAGAGTGTACTACACTGTGTCATTGTGTATTAGTGTGTGTGTGTTAGAGTGTACTAGAGCGGATTAGGGTGTGTTCGAGTGTACTACACTGTGTCATTGTGTATTAGTGTGTGTGTGTGTTAGAGTGTACTAGAGTGGATTAGGGTGTGTTAGAGTGTACTACACTGTGTCATTGTGTATTAGGGTGTGTGTGTGTTAGAGTGTACTAGAGCGGATTAGGGTGTGTTAGAGTGTACTACACTGTGTCATTGTGTATTAGTGTGTGTGTGTTAGAGTGTACTAGAGCGGATTAGGGTGTGTTCGAGTGTACTACACTGTGTCATTGTGTATTAGTGTGTGTGTGTTAGAGTGTACTAGAGTGGATTAGGGTGTGTTAGAATGTACTACACTGTGTCATTGTGTATTAGTGTGTGTGTGTTAGAGTGTACTAGAGCGGATTAGGGTGTGTTCGAGTGTACTACACTGTGTCATTGTGTATTAGTGTGTGTGTGTTAGAGTGTACTAGAGCGGATTAGGGTGTGTTAGAGTGTACTACACTGTGTCATTGTGTATTAGTGTGTGTGTGTGTTAGAGTGTACTAGAGCGGATTAGGGTGTGTTAGAGTGTACTACACTGTGTCATTGTGTATGATGGTGTACTAGAGTCGATTAGGGTGTGTTAGAGTGTACTACACTGTGTCATTGTGTATTAGTGTGTGTGTTAGAGTGTACTAGAGTGGATTAGGGTGTGTTAGAGTGTACTACACTGTGTCATTGTGTATTAGTGTGTGTGTGTGTTAGAGTGTACTAGAGTGGATTAGGGTGTGTTAGAGTGTACTACACTGTGTCATTGTGTATTAGTGTGTGTGTTAGAGTGTACTAGAGTGGATTAGGGTGTGTTGGAGTGTACTACACTGTGTCAAAAACCTCAAGTTCCCTTTAACTCTCTTGAGAACTTTGTTCCTGATACCAGCATTTTGTTCTAAATGATGACCAGCATTTTGTTCTAAATGCTGATACCAGCATTTTGTTCTAAATGTCACTGTGTATTAGTGTGTGTATGATGGTGTACTAGAGTGGATTAGGGTGTGTTCGAGTGTACTACACTGTGTCATTGTGTATTAGTGTGTGTATGATGGTGTACTAGACTGGATTAGGGTGTGTTAGAGTGTACTACACTGTGTCATTGTGTATTAGTGTGTGTGTGTTAGAGTGTACTAGAGTGGATTAGGGTGTGTTAGAGTGTACTACACTGTGTCATTGTGTATTAGTGTGTGTGTGTTAGAGTGTACTAGAGTGGATTAGGGTGTGTTAGAGTGTACTACACTGTGTCATTGTGTATTAGTGTGTGTGTGTTAGAGTGTACTAAAGCGGATTAGGGTGTGTTAGAGTGTACTACACTGTGTCATTGTGTATTAGTGTGTGTATGATGGTGTACTAGAGTGGATTAGGGTGTGTTCGAGTGTACTACACTGTGTCATTGTGTATTAGTGTGTGTATGATGGTGTACTAGAGTGGATTAGGGTGTGTTAGAGTGTACTACACTGTGTCATTGTGTATTAGTGTGTGTGTGTTAGAGTGTACTAGAGCGGATTAGGGTGTGTTAGAGTGTACTACACTGTGTCATTGTGTATTAGTGTGTGTGTTAGAGTGTACTAGAGTGGATTAGGGTGTGTTGGAGTGTACTACACTGTGTCATTGTGTATTAGTGTGTGTGTTAGAGTGTACTAGAGTGGATTAGGGTGTGTTAGAGTGTACTACACTGTGTCATTGTGTATTAGTGTGTGTGTTAGAGTGTACTAGAGTGGATTAGGGTGTGTTGGAGTGTACTACACTGTGTCAAAAACCTCAAGTTCCCTTTAACTCTCTTGAGAACTTTGTTCCTGATACCAGCATTTTGTTCTAAATGAGTATAAATACTTTTGTAAATACCGTTGAAAACTTTTGGAGTTTTTAAAATAGAGTTTTACGACAAAATGATGATGATAAGTTTTATGGCACATCAGAGTGTTAAATGTAATTTTGCCTAAAGTCATTAAATATTTTACAGTTTAAACCTGACTCACAGGAATGATTATTTAAAAACATTTAATTTAAAAATCACCCAAAATTTAAATAAACCCTCAGAAGTTACACTTAAAGCTTTACTCTTTATCACAGAATTGTTGCTTAAAACACAGAAACTCTTACTTGTTGATAGCTCGGCTCTTCAGAAGATGAACTGGACACAAACCGCTCAGACTCCCCATCCTCTTCCATCTGCATGGACAAGCACACCCACCACACACACACACCCACCACACACACACACCCACCACACACACACACCCACCACACACACACACCCACCACACACACACACCCACCACACACACACACAGACACACACACAGACACAGACACACAATGAGCCTAATTCTGCACAACCGCTTACCCTTAGTAAGCTAAACACTTCAACACTTCAAGTCTATCCTGCACCAGCTCTCACCTGGGACACAATTAAACTTTCTGCAGCACTTGCTCATCATGCCATAAAGGAAATAAATAACAAAATGGAAATGAACAGTGCAGGAACAATGCAGTAATGCCACTGCCTTAATTATAACATGCAAATAAAGAGTCGACTCTTCACCCTGCTTAACGAAGGAATTAATCTGGCCGGGAGAGTGGAACGTCAACAAGCTCACGCGCTGCTGCCCAAATCAGTATTCTGGTCTTCCTGAAGTCTCGAGTCCTAATCATATCCATCATGACACACAATAACACAATGACCTGAGCGAGCTCGGTGTTCGAGAACGCAGCTGCCTGTGCAGAATGTTGATGAAGTAATCCAGAGGCTTTTTTGTAGATGTAAAACCAAATCTCTCTCAATAGAGTTTTATATTCCAGCATGAAATCTCAACTCGTGTTATTCATGAGCTCTCACTTCAGGTCATTTAATGATACATTAATTAACGGCTTCAGGGGCAGGTAGCAGGGCAATAAGTCTTTACGCTTTAAAGGTGTCTTTCACAAACCTCGATATGTACATACTTCACGCAGTGAAACCACGCCTACTTTAATAAAAAGGTCCAGGCTATTTGTTGGTACTTCGTATAATCAGAACTACAGCAGGGGGCGGAGCTTTTCCTTACAAAGCCCCAAAGTTATGGAATGATCTTCCAATTAATGTTCAGGACTCAGACACAGTCTCAGTGTTTAAGTCCAGGCTAAAAACTTATTTATTTAATTAAGTATTTTTATAAATAGATTAGCCTTAGGTAAAGGATCAGATCTGGGGGACTCATGGACGTAGAGTATTATGGTGAACTGGTGTGTTTAGATACTGGTGTGTTTGTCTTCCCCACTCTTACTGATCACTCAGATTTGTTGACGGTGAACTGATTGGTCGCTTTACATCTCAGTCCATTCATGTCTGTGAATATGACATTTGGTTTAAAATAGTCTCTGTCTCTGACTGTCTAATGGTGGTTCTACATAACATCGTCAGTGTTGAGTGTGTGTGTGTGTGTGCGTGTGCGTGTGTGTGTGTGTATGTGTGTGTGTGTGTGTATGTGTGTGTGTGTGTGTCAGACCTGCAGCAGTGTCCTCAGGTGAAACAGCTGTTCTTTGACAGACACACAATCCTGGGTCATGTGCTTCAGCATCAACTCATCCAGAGACGATGGTTCTGACCCACTCCTGCTCAAACTCAGCATGGGACCGTTATCAAACGACTGCAGAACTCCATCTCTGCCACACACACACACACACACACACACACACACATAGTGAGAGAGACACAAAGACAGAAGCAACTTGAATATAAAAAAAGTTTTTTAATCATACAGATGGAATAACATGGGATATTTAATGTCATATATAACATGATATAACGTGATATTTGATGTGTGTGTGTGTGTGTGTGTGTAAACTCCAGCAAGAAATCAACAGCTTCTGAAAAACTCAAATTGATACCAGCAGCCAGATCACTCTCACACACACACACTCTCTCTCACACACACTCTCTCTCACACACACGGAGTGGAGACAGGTGTACGAGGTACAGAGGTGCAGGTGTATGAGGTGCAGGTGTATGAGGTGCAGGTGTACGAGGTACAGAGGTACGAGGTGCAGGTGTACGAGGTGCAGAGGTATGAGGTGCAGGTGTATGAGGTGCAGGTGTACGAGGTGCAGGTGTACGAGGTGCAGGTGTACGAGGTGTAGGTGTATGAGGTACAGGCGTACGAGGTGCAGGCGTACGAGGTGCAGGGGTACGAGGTGCAGGCGTACGAGGTGCAGGCGTACGAGGTGCAGGTGTACGAGGTGCAGGTGTACGAGGTGCAGGTGTACGAGGTGCAGGTGTATGAGGTGCAGGTGTACGAGGTGCAGGTGTATGAGGTGCAGGTGTATGAGGTGCAGGTGTACGAGGTGCAGGTGTACGAGGTGCAGGTGTATGAGGTGCAGGTGTATGAGGTACAGGTGTATGAGGTACAGGTGTATGAGGTGCAGGTGTACCGGTCCTGGAAGTGCAGCAGCTCGCCCATCCCCCTGCACTGCTGTCTCTTTCTCCAGGGCCAGTAACTCCCCTCTGAGTGATCGTAACAGGGCGACACGTCAACATCTGTAACACAGGAGACGGGCTGTAAACATGTACCCTGGGCAGGTGAGTGAAGGAGTGTGTGTGGGGGGGGGGGACACTACTCAGTCTTACTACACTTAAACTATTAAGGGGTATTAATACTTTTGCAAGGCACTGGATCATCTGTTGATGAGGCGATAACTTTCTCCACACATGCTCTACGTACTACACTGGACTTGGAAACTTTAAAGCTCAGATGTGTTTTGAGGAGATTCCCTTAAAGACCTACAGACGACTGTGAGTTCTCTTGTCAGTAAAGTACTGTAGCTGAGAAAAAAATGT
This sequence comes from Clarias gariepinus, assembly GCF_024256425.1. Taxonomy (NCBI): domain Eukaryota; kingdom Metazoa; phylum Chordata; class Actinopteri; order Siluriformes; family Clariidae; genus Clarias; species Clarias gariepinus. The sequence goes on from NC_071113.1 coordinate 648,655, forward strand.
AAGGATTAGGAAAGCAGATCCAGAAGAAATAATAACTTTGGATGGTTTGAAAGAAGGTACAGAAGGAAACCAAGCTGCTAACTCGACGGCTAAAAGGCTACTTGACTCTCTGTGATTGAAACACAGTTATATGGATTTACACAACGAGCTCTGTGCTCCAAAGAAATACATAAATTAAATAAATAAAAAGTCTGGGAGAAGCTCTGCATCTCCTGATCATCAGACTGCATCTTCACGGAGATGGAATCGTAATTCTGGAAACTCTCTCCAGTCTGAGGGACAGAGGGGGTACACCTGGGGGTCTATCTGCCCGGACCTCGCAGTAACGAGTGTAAGGAGCGTAGAACTTTGCGGAAGTAAGGCACCGGCTGCCTGGAAATTCTGAATTGAGGAGTACTGATGCTTCCACCCATGCCACTTGAGGATTGGCCTTCAGAGTGGAGTTGAGAGGAGACACTCCGATGCTGGAACAACAGTAAGGTGACCGGTGTGGACAGTGGTGGTGGGTACGATCTGAGCTCTTATGGGGGGGTATGGCGCTATTTTGTTAAGCATCCAAGTAAAAGGGATGCTCTGGCCGTGCGTTTTATGTTTCATCACGTCTACGCTATTTGCACTTAGCCTTCCTCTCCAGCTTTTCCGTAGCGGTTATTGTACAGTTGTCCTTCATCATGCTGATTATGTCTCGACGCACTAGCACGCTGTCTGCATTTTTAAAGGTATTATGTTCACAGTGATTTATGTTATACGGTAGTGTTTTAATTGTTAATCTTGGAGCTGTCACATGACCTTTGTTAGGAAGCAGCTTGACGTTTCGTTTTGAGATGCAGGAAGCTGCATGGTTTGGGGTTTTTACAGCAGTGTGTTTGAGGGACTGCTTAAGAAGGGCAGGTTCGAAAAGGGGATTGGGGGTCTGCTAGGTTTTTTCCCCTCTTTTTTTCTTTCTTTTTCTGCCATTGTCTTTTTTTTTTCTCTTGTCTTTTCTATCTTCTCATGTATGCAGACGGATGTCTGTCCACTTCTTTTTGAAACATCTTAATGTAAATTAGATCATGGCCACGCTCAGAGTTCCCCCAGACCCAGGAGGTTATGTTTCTTTTTAAGATGGAACGCCAAGGGCTTTAACTCACCTGTTAAATGTAATAAAGTGCTCAACCATGTACGTGACCTAAATATAATGATAGACATTTTACAAAAACTCATTTGGGACCTTTAGATAATAATAGATTAATAAAGTAATGGCTTGGCCAGCTGTGTCATTCTAGATTTCTGTATGAATCCAGACAGTGGCCTCTCTAATACATAAAACTCTTCCACTTACACTCTCAGGTACTCTGACAGACACAGTGGGGGGTTAAAGCTTTATATATATCAGGCAGCTTCATCCCACACTGATGGGTTTATTTGACATTTACACACCAACACGTGGAACAATAAACAATGAATATTCTTTTGTAAAAAATATTTTTTTTTAAAATCAAAACATTACCTTTTTTTCCCTCTTCAGTACGTCCCTTTTTTTTTTTCAACGTTAATAACACTTGATCTTCTCCAACACTATCGTTATATCAGACCACGCTCTACTGGTCCTCAAACCCGCGTTCAGAAATAAATAATTAACCGTGTGCCCTCACAGCCCACGGCGCTTTAATTCATTATTACTCTCAGAGTAAACGTCAAACTGCTGAATTTATATCAAATCAGATGAATATCTTGATGGACACTAACAGGTAGTCTTTTCTGTAAGACTACTTTTCTGTAGTCTAAGTGAAGCAGCAGTTTATTTAACGCTATCTCAGGTACTCGCACTCTGTTCAGGTTTAGAGGATGCGTATGTACACAAAACTAACTGTCCTTAAATCCGAATCTGATCATAAGGATCAGAACAAACAGATTATAAGATGCTGAAGCTCAGACACACAGTTTACAAACCATGAAAAAGACTTTAGCTCAGACGGGCGAGTACACACAATCTTATCTCTAAATTTCTAACAGGCGTAACAACAGACCCTCAGGGAATTAATAACTCTCCTAAAGACTGTTGCGGCTTGTTAAAAAAATTTAAACGAATCGCTTAGGACTCATTTTTAAGCCAAATAGCGATGTCCTTATCTCTCCAGATCAGAGGGAAGCCTTCGACCAAACACTTTCAGAGGAGGAACTCGCTAAGGTCTCTCGCTGTGCAGTCTGGGAAATGATGCTCTCTCTCTCTCTCTCTCTCTCTCTCTCCGTCAAGCCTCTACCTACTTATTATTAAAAAGATTAGGACCTGGTGTGTTGCTCTTGGTACTGCCCTGTCTCGTTACTTAATGCCGATGTCAAAGTGCCTGGTGAGACTCTTCCATTGAGACTGAACTCTGTCCTCACCTCAATCGTACATTCAGCAGGACCATGAGACACAGAACTGAGCAGGAAGGAGCATAATACGCAGAAAACCTATTTTTATTTATTTCCAAACCACTGGAGTCTGACCCAGATATACTTAGAATATTAGAGAGGTTTGCAAACATATCTGGTTATTTACTGTACGTAGTCTAGACAAAAGACAGCGACGTTCTCCCCGTCTGTGACGCTGTGACTCAAGCGCCTGTACAAGCGCATTAGACTCACAGAGTTTCAAAGGAACAAGAAAAGGCTTCAAATACTTTGATACCGTATCAGTTAAAAACACGGAACATAGGGAGGGTGTACTTTCTTTTTTCCCCCCTATGATTGTAACTTTATACTAAAATGAATGAAGCAACTTCGCCTTAAACACATGATGACCTGATGTGAGACTTTAAACTGCACAGAGCGGCCCGGGGGTTTGGGAGTCGTTAGCACTCTACAGTCAGAAATACTACATTTCACCCCCAAGATCTTTCTCATCATTTATGAGCATGTAGTGCACGAGGCAGGACACACAGCACTAATGACGTACCCTATGTAGGGAGCAAACACAGGAGTACACACAGGTACAACAACAAACGTCACACAAAATGCAGGAAAGTAAGTGTGTTGCGCTGTTGCCCTGCCGGTGGATCTGTAAAGAGTGAAGAAGCGTACCACTGTGGAGGGAGACGTCTTCTGGCAGGTCCACATCCAGCATCAGGTCATCGTCCTCCAGATCACAGGAGTCCAGGTTGTCCAGGTTATTGAGAATGTCCTTGTGAAAAATAAAAACAGATTTAGAGAGTGTGAGAGACAGAATCATACAGTAAAAGAAGACGAGGCTGTGGAGGCCTGAATAGAGACGGATCTCAGTCTGTGAGCTCGTTAAAACCAGCCAGAGTTTCACCAAAGCTGTACGCGAGTTCTGGACTTAATCAACACAAACATGTAAGATTTCTCTAACATAAATATATAAATAAAATCCTGTTAGCTAATCATCATAATAATAATAATTAATGCAAAGCCTCTGAGTCAATACTGAGGCTGTAAGAGCTCAACATTTACTTTATCTAAACAGTGTGAGATGAATGTAAAATTGATCAAATCACAACTAAGTAAATAAGAACAGTTTCAGAAAAAACAAACAAAAAAAAAACCTGCATGGATATTTTATCTAAATGAAGTTCCATGAAGATGAACTAAACCCTACATCACCGCGCCCAGGCTGAAGATTAGATGGTGCCACAGCGGCAGATGTTTAAGGAGGACATTTAGCCCTGGAGGGAGCATGTGGGGCCTGTGGGGCGTGGGGGGCCTGTGAGGTGCGCGGGTGTAGGTTTGACTGAGGTTCAGTAAAGCGTGGAGACAGAGCTCCAGCCCTCACTCCTCCCTGAGAGAGCTTAGTCCCAGCTGAACAGCTCTGAGAAATGACTTTTCCTCATGAGCGACTTCTGTTCCACACACAGAGGGAATTTTAAGAGGAAGGAAATGTGTATGTGCCTGAGAGTCACTGTTTTCACAGAGTGAGTACAGTAACAGGCTTAGACTCCAAACGTCCTGTAGTTAAAACTAAAAAACCATTATTAATTTATTACAAACATCTGCTTGTTTCAGTTTGAGCGTGTCCGAGTACATCAGTGAGGGATGTAATATTTATCTTTACCAATGACATTGTAGGTTAAGGCGTGGCCATGCGGGTCCTGTCGAGAGTGTGTGTGTGGGGGGGGGGGTTGTGTGTGTTAATAGCAGTTTAAACCTCCTACAGAACCGTCCATCACTCCCGACTCACATGATTCATGCGACACCTACGCCACTCATCTGCTTACTGAGTTTACTGACGGAGAGGAAGGAGAGTCTACGAGTGTTTTTTGAACGATAACTCACACTAGTGTGCTCAGCGCTAACAGCCCCAAGTGTGAACCCTCACGGCCTCGCCGCTGCACTTTAATGTCTGACATCTACATCAGGTATTTCAGTACAAAAATTATTCACAGGTTCACTGTAATATCAGAGATAATTTACCTAAACATTGGGCTGAGATTTTTACAGTTGTATTAGAGTGTATTCCAGGACAGGGTCAGAGAGGACAAATTTAAAGAGGACAGATTTAGAAAGGACAGGGTTAGTGAGAGCAGGGTTAGTAAAAGGAGGATTAGTGAGGGCAGAGTTAGAGGCGCAACGTTTTATAGAGGACAGCGTTAGTGAGGGAAGCATTAGTGACAACAGGGTTAGTGAGGACAGGGTTAGTGAGGGCAAAGAGAAGCAAGGACAGGGTTAGTGAGGACAGCGTTATTGAGGGCAGCGTTAGAGAGGACAGTGTTAGAGAGGGCAAGGAGAAGCGAGGGCAAGGAGAAGCGAGGACAGGGCTAGTGAAGGCAGGGTTAGTGAGGACAGCGTTAGAGAGGACAGGGTTAGAGAGGGCTGCGTTAGAGAGGGCTGCGTTAGAGAGGACAGGGTTAGAGAGGACAGGGTTAGAGAGGGCTGCGTTAGAGAGGGCTGCGTTAGAGAGGACAGGGTTAGAGAGGGCTGCGTTAGAGAGGGCTGCGTTAGAGAGGGCAGCGTTAGAGAGGGCAAGGAGAAGCGAGGGCAGGGCTAGTGAAGGCAGGGTTAGAGAGGGCTGCGTTAGAGAGGGCTGCGTTAGAGAGGGCTGCGTTAGAGAGGGCAGCATTAGTGAGGACAGGGTTAGAGAGGACAGTGTTAGAGAGGACAGTGTTAGAGAGGACAGTGTTAGAGAGGACAGTGTTAGAGAGGACAGTGTTAGAGAGGGCTGCGTTAGAGAGGACAGGGTTAGAGAGGGCTGCGTTAGAGAGGACAGGGTTAGAGAGGGCCGCGTTAGAGAGGACAGGGTTAGAGAGGGCCGCGTTAGAGAGGACAAGGTTAGAGAGGACAGGGTTAGAGAGGGCTGCGTTAGAGAGGACAGGGTTAGAGAGGGCTGCGTTAGAGAGGGCTGCGTTAGAGAGGACAGGGTTAGAGAGGGCTGCGTTAGAGAGGACAGTGTTAGAGAGGGCTGCGTTAGAGAGGACAGGGTTAGAGAGGGCTGCGTTAGAGAGGACAGGGTTAGAGAGGGCCGCGTTAGAGAGGACAGGGTTAGAGAGGGCCGCGTTAGAGAGGACAAGGTTAGAGAGGACAGGGTTAGAGAGGGCTGCGTTAGAGAGGGCTGCGTTAGAGAGGGCTGCGTTAGAGAGGACAGGGTTAGAGAGGGCTGCGTTAGAGAGGACAGTGTTAGAGAGGGCTGCGTTAGAGAGGGCTGCGTTAGAGAGGGCAGGGTTAGAGAGGACAGGGTTAGAGAGGACAGGGTTAAAGACAGCCCAGTGTTGTTGTTCGAGTCTGTCTGAGACATAGTGCTGAAAAGTGCTATAAAGATGACATTTAGGAGACGCCTCTGGAAAGTTTCACAAATTTGTTTTATTGCTGCTGGTTCAACAAATACTAAACTAAAGCTGAGAAAGAGCAAGAACACACCCCACCCACACACACACACACACACACACACACACAAACACACACTTGGATCCAAAATACAGTGAGAGGTGGAGTTATGGTAGAGTGATGCTGAACCTGACAGGAGTTATCACAGGACTCAGGGGGAACGATCACCTGACCAGTTATTACCGGAGCTGTTATTATGGAGAGACACAACCAGTCATAAGGGTAGAAATTACTCGCCTTTTTTGTCCTGGAAGCTCGAGGAAGCAGTTTTTTTTCTCTGTTTTTTATTTGACCCCGGCAGAAAAAAAAGATTTACTACCTATTTCTTGAAACATTCCCCTGCTCCCTAACACACAGTGCAGAAGAAGTGTTGAGTGCAGCATGATCTGATTCCCTCATTACAGAAATCCCTGACAGCACAGTAATGAAAGGAAATGATTATTCACTAATTATTTACAAATCTTGGTCTTAAGCATTATAAAAACATAACTGACTTTGAAAAGAACAAACTATTGTTATCTACGCTGCAGAACTGGATTTGTGTGTTTATTAATCTTCCTCTCAGTCACACACACACACACGCTATATTGCGAAAAAATATTCACTCGTCTGCCTTCACATGCATATGAACTTAAGTTACATCCAATTTTTTATTCATAGGGTTTAATATGATGTTGGTCCCGTCCACTTTGCAGTTATAACAGCTTCAACTCTTCTAAAGGTTTTCCACCTTTCCACCATCAGGGTTTAGGAGTGTGTTTATGGGTATTTTTGAGCGTTCTTGCCGAAGTGCATTTGTGAGGTCAGACACTGATGTTGGACGAGAAGGCCTGGCTCACAGTCTCCGCTCTAATTCATCCCCAAGGTGTTCTATCGGGTTGAGGTCAGGACTCTGTTCAGGCATTTTTAGTAAGAACATCAATGATTTAGAACGATGAGTTGAAATGAATAAATAAAAGCATTTTAAATTAAGCAACAGGTCCAGCACCAGGTTCAGGTGGCGTTTTATCTCATGGAAGTTTCATCACTCAATAAATTCATCAGAGTAAAAGAACATTGGGGGCTCAAACTCAAAACTCCTCCCATCATCCCAAGCTCTACCTGTCCAGACCAGTGACTGTGGAACTGAGGTAGAGTCGCTCATACCACTCCACTCGATGCGGTATCCACTCCGCCCAGCACGGCATCCTGTTTGACATCCTTCTGTTGATTTTTACTCCTTGAATTCTTCTTGAAATCAATCAAATGAAACAGGACAGAAATCTAAGCAAGCTATTTAAAGAACTCGAGGAGAAAAGGAGGAATGCAGAACTTTTATTCTAAAATTTATATAAAATATTTCAGGAGGACCACAGAGATGTGATCTACAACACACCAGATGAGCCTTCACACTCACACACAGCTAGCATTAGCCGCTGCAGCTATCAGAGTGAAAGGGAGAAAGAGCTGTTGCAGTTCTCTCTCAGCGCTTTGAGATACGACACGAACAAGGTTTGAAGTGGAATTGTGATGACCTTGTAGACGGTCAGGTGAAGGGCAGGGAACAGCAGGAGGGGTAATGGATCAGATGAGAAACCCATAGACATGTGATGGAGTAACTGCCCTGGGGGGGTCTGGCTGTGGATTTAGCAAAGTATTTCATCAGATCAAAGCAACTTAAAAACAGCCGAGAAAAAACAGAACCAGCTGACTGCACTAGGTTTTAAACCTGAAATGAGGTTTATGTTTTATTGTAGAGTCTCGAGTTGTAATTAATCCATATGTGTGTGTGTGTGTGTTCAGATGCTGAATGACCTCCTGCTACTTCATGGAGCCCATAACGCTGTGGATCACGGACTCGGGACAATGTTCTCAGGGACTCTGGAGGACGAACAGCTCCACATTACAGAACCTTCACCAAAATCAGGATTCAGATCTTTCTGTAGAACCTTCCTTCTTCACCCTCCAAACCCATTCCGAGGATGTGTTACAAAACTGACCTGTTCTCTGGAGCTCCAGCAACTTCAGACCTTTTAATTTAAGGTTAAATTGAAGAGTTTATTTTTTCTTCTGTCATGTCTTAGACATACTTTCTTGGCATAGAACGGGGGACTAAGTGTAGATCTGGAGACTTGGTGACCCTGAAATGCTTAAATCCCCTGCAGTCTACCCCTGACCATGAAAGATTTGCCTCTCCTCGTCCTCCTCACAGCGTGGGGTAAAACACTCTCACGCCCTCTTTAGAGAAAGTCTATTACAGAGAAATTGCCTCTGAACGTCTTCATTATTGCTTTAACAGTACATGTGGCTGCTTTTAATTAGCCTGATTTCTGAAGGTTGACTCACGCTGGTCTCATTCTGTTTGTGTTCTTTAATCTTCCCCATGTTGGAGAGTAACTGGGGGAATTAGTTTTCACCTCAATCAGCAAATCTGCCGTCATAAACGCATCACCCTTTAACAGATCCACAATAGGGCTTTATTCCCCTGCAGGAAGCGTGCTTGTCGAATGTATAAAGGATTTGCTGAATGTTTGCTCAGGACTGTGTGTCCTTATGTCTGTTCTCTTCTTTTTCTACTGATAAAAACACCAAACTCTCATCCTGTTGGGTGTTAAATCCATCCTGGCATGCTTGTTAACCGTGGAAAAATGATGAGTCAGGTGATGATGTCATCACTGTTGAAGGACCTGAAAAGTGGCTCTGAAAATGATGACATTTGTTCTAATGTCTGTTGTTTATTATTAGACTCGAACAGTGTGTTGCTGTAAGCCTTATTCAGATGGGATTAACCCTGTGGAGGTGTGTACACAGTCACACAGGAGTATCTCTGGGATTTTAAACAGAATCTGTTAATACTTCAGTTTATTTTACCTCCTAAAACCAGCAGCAGAAATAACACCAGGTTAGAGAATCAACATGTTGGTAAAGATTGCATTATGTCCTGTGGGAAAAGGGGTTCTGTGCTTTTTCTTCTGTATCCAGGAAGCTCTTTCCCATTGCATCCAAAACCAGAAGTCGAGAGACAGAATAATGTGAAAAGACACACGACTGTAATCATAATCCTATATGAAGGGCACTGTAACGACCCCAGCCAAAACTCTATACCAACTAACAATGAGCTTGGGGTAGCACCGAGCACGGGGTGGCATTGAGCTCGGGGTAACATTGAGCTCGGGGTAACATTGAGCTCGGGGTAACATTGAGCTATAATATATGGGGATGTAGACTGAACTAAAGGAGCGAGTACATGGTAAAATATGAGAGACAAAGAGAAAAAGACAGGAAGAGAGAGATAATGGAAGCCATGCTGTGGTGCTGAAAGCTCTCCCACTCTGCTCATCTTATGCACGATGCAGAATCACCATCACTGTGAAGCTACACTGCCCCCTAGTGGATCGTGCTACACTGATCTCACGTCTCTGAAACACAGACAGGAGCCAGAGATGCTTCCTGTACTTCATCCAGAGAGTACTGCGTTATAAGATTAACAGATTGTTACTGACCCAAAGTATTAATGCTGGGAACACTGGTGACGTGTCCTCATCTTCCTGTAACGGTTTGTGAAATCGGTCTAAAAGCTTTCTCGGCTGTTTGCTCACTGAGCCAGGATTGAAAAGCGCACAGGAGCGTTAAAGTATTTTCATAAAATTATCATCTTGTTTTGTGTTTTTGCAGAACTTTGGATGTTGGACAGATGAAATATTCATTAAAGTGAATCGGCGGGATTTTAAAAAAATAATTAATTAAAACAACGGGGAAGAAAAAAGAAAGCGGGACCTCCACGCAGGATCTTTATTCTTCTGCATTAACATAATGATGATCGTGGGACCCTTTTGGCTGACCGTAGCTGCAGGCTGTAAAGTGGTGCATGTGACCCATCATTAAGGAGCGAGGTTAATCACACTCTCACTGATCACTAATCAAATCAGCCACCATGGTCTCTATAACCCCAGTGTGTGTGTGTGTGTGTGTGTGTGTGCAGCAGAGTGGCTCACGACTGGAGGTATCAGCAGCTCATAGAGTTCGCTCTTGCAGGACGACATTAATATCGACACGACCTCAAACATAATGAAGTGGTGAAGCTACCACGCAAACATAGCCGCGGGCTGCTATCGAGTGAGACCCTGTGGGAGGGGGGGTGGGGGGGGTTAGTGAGAGCGATGACATCATCCAGTCATCCAGCAAACGCTCCAGCAGCTCCATGTGGCCCTTTATTTAAACATACAGCGAGTGTGTGTCCTTTACATTTACAGTAATTTAGCCGACGCCATTACCCTAAACAACTTTTTCTCTCATTATACACCTGAGCAGGTGAGGGTTAAGGGCCTCGCTCAGGGGCCCAACTGTGACTGTGTGGTGGTGCTGGGGTCTGAACCTGATACCTTCAGCAGTTAAACACCTTCACCAGGAGAGAATTGGAAAATAGATCTTCTGTCAGGCTTTGTGTAGAGAAACAGGAAGCTGGTTTAGTTCTGATGTAGAGACAGCTGTCCCACGAAGCCCCTCCCCCTCTCCCAACCTTTACACCAGAGATGAGTGTGTGTCTCATACACACACACACACAAGTGCTTAGCTGAATGTTTTTGTGGCCTCTTCCCCGAGTACGTGGGCGCAGCGTGAATCCTCCCCTAATGGGTCTCTACTGGCACCGAGTGCAGCTCCCGGTTCGGACCACTTTATTATTATTGATGTTTTACTTATTATTATTATTATTATTATTATTACAACAACTCCAACCAGTCTATGGAGCTGAATGTGACTACGCAACACCTAGAAAACTTCAGTGTTTATGCTAATTTAGTCCCTCAGAAAAGGTCATTATTATTTTAATTAAATATAAACCATGTGTAAAAAAAAAAAGAACTGTTATTATTATTATTATTATTATTAAACTATAATAATTAAATATAATACATGTGAATGAGAACATTGTGAAGTTTAGCGTTAGCGACACACCTCTTCGACTGTGATGAAGTCGTCACTGATCAGATCTGATTTACAGAAAGACGACTAAAACACTTCAGCAGCGTTTCCAGTGTGAACTGATCTCATTTCTTATTTCTCATACACACACACACACACTTCTGTAAACTTTATCTTATCCACATTAAAGTGTTATTGAAATTAACATCTGTTTCCTCTCAGCAGCTGGACGTGTGAGACGTCTGACATCTGAGACCTGCGAGTCCGAGTCTGAAGACAGTCCACTGGGGAAGACAGATTAGACAGTAAATATTCCGCTTATTAAAGTGTTTAAAGTTTTGGAATCTGTGTGAGTGTAATTATCATCAGCACACAGCAGGTGTAAACATCAGGCACAGCTGGACTCTGGGTTTACTGAGAGCTCGGGGCAGAACCCAACACACTGCTGGGACGAGTGTGTGTTTACTGAGGCGACACAATACTGCCCCCTAAAGGTAATTAGAGATTATTTCATAATAGAACTAATTGCCCTGTGCTGCCATTTTACTCACTCTTACACACACGAAAGCTAATTCTGTAAAGTCAACCTTTACCACGTTTGTGGCTGTAACCTGACAACATGTGGGAAAGTTTATGGGGCGTCAAAGACTAACGACAGTCTGTTAGTTAGTACGTTACTGTAGTATCAGAGTGTTCACAGGTACACCACACCTTCAGAGGGGGAGAGAAAGAGAGAGAGGGAGGGAGAGAAAGGGGAGGAGAGGGAGAAAGAGGAAGAGAGAGGGGAGAGAGGGAAAAGAGAGGGAGAGAGGGAGGGAGAGAGAGAGGGGAAGGGAGAGCGGGAAGAGAGAGGGGGAGAAAGAGAGGGAAGAGAGGGGGGAAGAGAGACAGGGAGGGGTATAGAGGAAGAGGGGGGTGGAAGAGGGAGAAAGAAGGAGAGAGAGGGGGAGAGAGCAAGAGAGAGGGAGAGAGGGAGAGAGAGAGAGGGAAGAAAGAGAGGTAAGAGAGGGGGAGAGAAAGGGGAAGGGGTAGAGAGGGAGAGGGGGGGGTGGAAGAGGGAGAAAGAAGGAAAGAGAGGGAAAGAGAGAAGAGAGAGGGGGAGAGGGAGAGGGAAAAAGAGGGAGAGAGAGAGGGAGCAGCACTTCCCCAGGTGTGTTATTCCTCACACATTCCACACTGATGATCTCTCACTCTGATATCCTGCTACAACATCACTGCTCGGTATTTAAAATGTTAGATTATATTCATGTTTAGTGTTTGATTCCTCAACTGTCACTCTTTTACTAAACCCACTGTACACACCCTGTAAAGTCAAGGGTTTAACTTTAAGATCCTCCACCACAGCATTTAAAAGAGAGTGAGTGCAATACTGTTCAACACCACAAGATGGCTCTCACTCACCACACACTCACCACACACGGTCCTTCCCAAAAACAAACTAAAACCCTTAAACAATAATTTGTTATCCAGCAGAGATCAAAAGCGTCTTTGACACTTAACACACTTCAGATGACTGTGTGTGTGTGTGTGTGTGTGTGTGTGTGTGTGTGTGTGTGTGTGTGTGTGTGTGTGAGAGAGAGAGAGAGAGAGAGAGAGAGAGAGAGAGAGAGAGAGAGGTGTAACCTGAACAGAACCCTCACTGTGTCCAGCTCATCCATATTTCATGAGCTTGGCCTGACTCTCAGGATCTCAGTATATCAGCTCGAATAACTAAACACCCCGAGACACACATGGACGCTGTGTGAGATTTCCTTCCAATAAATCAGATCAACCTGTGAGCTCCTCCTGCTTTAACAGGGTGCCATTACTTTGGTCACAATTTAACAGAAAGCCTTGTTTGTCTTGATTTGTGTTTTCAAGTTGTAAAATGTCAGAAGACTGAGCTGTGCACTGAACTGTGTGTAACTGTAACACAGTATGTATACTAGGGCTGAAACGATTCCTCGCGTAACGAGTAATTAGATTACGTAAAATGATCAAGGAAAAATCTTCTGCCTCAAAGCTACTTTTAATTCATTTTAAAAGCCTGCATTATGTTTTTGCACAATTATTTGTTTGGCGTGACACAGCGCGCTTCCAGATGCAAGCCGCCACTAAACACAGACGAAGAAGAAGCGCTTACGTCACCCACAAACGCAGACAAATAAGACGTAAACAGTTAGCGGTGTATTGATTTGAGGGAGCGTTCTGTTGCGGCTGCAAAATGGAAATTTATATTAATGTGTGCCTTAGTTTTTTTTGATGCTTAAAGTCATTTGAAATACCTTTTTTTAGTTTTTGCATCTGAGAAAAAGGTTTAAAATAAGAATGTACGGCTGAAATGCACTTAATTCATCTCAGGCAACTTTAAGCTACTCCTTGTATTGTAAATAATGACAATGTTTATTTTTGATAAAATGCTGTATGCATAAAAAAAAATGAAAGATTTTTTAAAAAGAAAACCAATTAGTCTTTGTTTCTTATATATTTTACATTGCTGTTTAATTGTATCCAATTACTCGATTTCTTTTTTGGTAGAATACTCGATTACTAAAATATTCGATAGCGACAGCCCTAATGTAAACACACCGACGTAAACACACCGACGTAAACACACCGACGTAAACACACCCATGTAAACACACGGCAGCACGTGACTGTGAAGTGGAAGGAAAAATAACAAATGATTTTCAGATTTTTATTTGTACAAATTTAACTTAGAAATTTATTTATTTTATTTGTAAAACTTTAAGCCATTGATCATTTTCCTTTCACGTCACACTAATGTGCCTCTGTGTGTTCGTCTGTCACTCAAAGTCCCAATAAAACACACTTAGATCACAAACACCTGGAGGTCACATGACACACACCTGAGGATGGTTTATGGACGGACCGGTGTGTATCCAGTGTGATAAGAGCCCCGGTGTGTGTGTGTGTGTGTGTGTGTGTGTGTGTGTGTGTGTGTGTGTGTGTCCTCTATACCTTCAGCTGTTCGTCACCGATACACACACACTCAAACACACACACACACTCAAACACACACACACACTCAAACACACACACACACTCAAACACACACACACACTCAAACACACACACACACTCAAACACACACACACAAACGGTCTGTACAGAGCAGCTTACCATGCTGTTCAGGTTGGAGTCGAAGCTGGCACAGAGCGGTGCGGTCCGTCCGATCGGCTCCAGAACCTCCTCGTCCCACATGTAGGTTCCTCCCGAGCTGTCCGAGGGTGAGAGCTCCAGAGACGAGCCGTGAGCCAGATCTCCCTCTGCAGACAGACCGCGAGTCCCACAGGCATCGGCCGCCGCCATGCGAGCTGCACACACACACACACACACCCAGGTCGTCAGTCTTCCTCATGGTACCCTGACCTCCCCGCCAATTGTGTCAGATCCCTTTTAACTAAAAAGTTAAACTATCTTACACACTACAGCAGCACCGTACACACCTTTAGCTTAATGTTTCAGGTTTACACACACACACACACACACACACACACTCGGTCATTTCAGAACATATAAACTATAAACCTCACTCATTCTGTTTCAACTCTTCAGTTTTAAAGTCCAAAAACTCTTTAACTAAAACTGTTTCATAAGATTAAAAATTAAACCCATTTACTACAAATCAGAGTTAGTTAACAGTGCTGTGTGTGTGTGTGTGTGTGTGTGTGTCTCCTCACCTCACAAGAGCTCAGAGTTCACACTCATTAAAGACAACTAGTTCACCTTCATCATGCACAATCTTTAATTCTCAAGTAAGTTTACACTCCAGAATATTAACTAATTCATGATTAAGTTATTTTTATTGTTATTTTATTTTTTATAAAATAATAATATTAAAATTTTATTTAAAATAAAATACTTTTAACAGTGAGTGTGTGTCACGTTACTGGAGAAGTCTGATCCTCACACAATTCACTGAGGAGGGGCTGAGAGAGAGAAGGAGAGACAGAGAGAGAGAGAGACAGAGAGAGAGAGAGACAGAGAGAGAGAGACAGAGAGAGAGAGACAGAGAGAGAGACAGAGAGAGAGACAGAGAGAGAGAGAGACAGAGAGAGAGAGAGAGAGAGACAGAGAGAGAGAGAGAGACAGAGAGAGAGAGAGAGAGAGAGAGAGACAGAGAGAGAGAGAGAGACAGACAAGTGGGGAGGACACTTCTCTCTTAATCTCAGAGTATTAGTAATAATACAGACGGGATGAATAAATCCGACCCCGCCCCCCATGTTAACTCCGCCCATGTACTCTGTATTGTATTGAGTGTGTACAGTGAGGGTGTGTGTTTCTGTGTTTCTGTGTTTCTGTGTGTTGATGCTGAACACTGTGTGTTAGTGATAATACACGATGTATAAAAGGCAGAACAGAACTGTGATTCCTCGCTGTACCAGATGGACCGGGCGAGCGGTTGGCCGAGTTTGCATAAGTTTGTTTGCCGAGCAGGAGGCGCTAAACCCCGGTCAGAGCTCCGCCCCTCTGTAATGTGGGAGGAGGGAGTCCACTGGTGGAGATTTTAATAGAAGTCTTACAGCGGGATAATGAGAGGAAGGAGGGTGTGTGTGTGTGTGTGTGTGTGTGTGTGTATAATGTCCTGTAGTTGGCGTCCTAACACTTACCTGAGAAGCCGATCTTGGCCCAGTCTACAGTCTCGGAGACGAAGCTGTGCAGACTCGTGACTGATGTCCCCCCCTCACACTGTCCCACCAGACCAGCGTCCTTGAAGAGCCCCATGTGGTCGCTATGTCGCTCGTGAAGAGGGAGGAGCAGGATCCCACCTCCATTGCCCAAGTCATCGAAATCGTCCATGTACTCTTCACTCACGTCGTTGCGCTCCAGGGAGGATGTGGACGACAAGGACATGTCCTCCAAAATCTCCAGAGACGGAGCATGGCCCTCGTTTCCCTCCTTGGTGGAAAAGGGTTCCTCGTGAGCGGCTCCCTCACTGTGTGTGTTGGTGGACGGTTCAGAGACGGGTGAAGGTTTTTCTCCAGAATCTTCATCCGTCTCTGTAAGCTCCGCCTTCCCTTGGACCTTAATCGGCACGACCGAGCGAGGTTGCTTGATGAAGGATGGCCGCATTAGCTTATAGCTTAGAGACAACGGCTTGCCATCGGTGCAGTTAGGCAAAAGAGATTTCTTCAAGGTTGAGGACGGTAGAGAGGAGATGGGACACGCTGCTACGGTAGGCTTTGCTACGCGATCTAACAGCGTGGAGGGCTGAGTGACAGGAGGCCGGGCCACCGGAGACTGTGCTAGCGGCCTGGGCAGCTCTTTTGCTAGCTCTGTTGCCCGGTTAAAGGAGAAGGAGCGTGTCAGAGGGGGGTTAGTGGGAGCTGCAGGCCTCTTCAAGTAGGAGAAGCTTTGAGAGCGCACAGCGTTCTCCACGGAGAGGGACTTGAGGCTGTCACTGGAGTGAGAAAGGCTGCTCTGAAGACTCCCCTGGGCAGAGGAGGAGGAAGAGCTTTGGCTAGCAGCGACCACGCCCACACCTAGCTTGCTGCCCAGGGGCTGTAAGGACGACGGCTGTTTGGGGGCAGTACTTTGCGGATTTGTTTTTGTGGGTGGGGCAATGATCCTAGGAATGGTACTTGGTACAGTGGGGATGGACCGTTGGGTTTTGGCCACTGGGGCAGCTGAGGGCTTCCGAA
>NC_071113.1:3182500-3195000 GCF_024256425.1 Clarias gariepinus
AGAGAGAGAGAGAGACAGGTAGAGAGAGAGAGAGACAGGTAGAGAGAGAGACAGGGAGAGAGAGAGAGAGACAGGTAGAGAGAGAGAGAGAGAGACAGGTAGAGAGAAAGAGAGAGACAGGTAGAGAGAAAGAGAGAGACAGGTAGAGAGAAAGAGAGGTAGAGAGAGAGACAGGTAGAGAGAGAGACAGGTAGAGAGAGAGAGAGAGACAGGTAGAGAGAGAGGTAGAGAGAGAGACAGGTAGAGAGAGAGAGAGAGACAGGTAGAGAGAGAGAGAGACAGACAGGTAGAGAGAGACAGACAGAAGTGAATGGTGTAAGTAAAATGAGCCGAAGCTGCACATCACTGCACACTAATGAGACCGTGGTGTGTGTGTGAGAGAGAGAGATGTAACAGAATATACTCCTACAGACCCAGTGTGTGTGTGTGTGTGTGTGTGTGTGTGTGTGTGTGAGAGTCATGTGAGCATCATCCCTCCCCACTGGTGCTGCATTCCCTCACAGTGTGTACCCTCAGAGGGGAAACCCTCCTGCTCACAGCCATCAGCTCACACACACACACACACACACACACACACACACACACACACACACTGAATATTTAGGAAAAAGCTCATCGTTTACTTTCCTACGTTCCTCATAATTATTCCTAAATTCGAGTTAAACCATGGCGTTGTGAATTGCGATAATAAATCACACTTTCCTCAACAGCTAACAAACAAACAACACACATTTAACTTCCAACTTACCTTCGTCCCCTCGAAACATCCTAGTGAGAGGAGTCACAACGTTAGCGGTCATGTTATCGTCATGCCGTTACTGTAAGAGCGAGGTTACAGACTGAACTAAGATTCTCATTAGCGATACTTCAGACGCGACGTGGGAAAGACTAGGACGTTTTGGGTGAAGAGGCTGTTGTGTATCGTTTGTGGAAGGAGTCTCCAGTTTCAGAGCTCGTAAGAGAGCGCCCGACAACTTGCGTTAAATTTGTATAAAAATACAAATGAAAAAAATAATAACATGTTTTCATTTAATAACTTTGAAGGCGTGAGCCAGCATGTTGGTGTGACATCACAGAGAGAAATTTCCATGCAGTAATTCGTCACCTTCTCCAAGTTGGACGGTTTAGTTTTTAAAGCTGGGTGACGTTACGAGACATCGATTTTGCGGTTATGACAAGATACACTTTACTAAATATCATCATCATCACGTCTGCATAGAACTGTTAAAGCTTCTCTCTTTTTTTGTCTGGGTGAGAAGCTTGAAGTCTACCAGTCGTTGCTTCTCATCAGTAAAACCTTGTTAGCAAAATTACGTATTGCGATTTGCTTTGTAAAGACTTTGCACAAGTCCTGTGCTTTTTCAACTTTTATCAGAATGAGTGCGAGTTCATTTCTCACACGGTAAAAAAAAAAAAAAAAAAAAAAAAACTTTCAGGTTTAAAGTGCAAATTTTTTTGAGATTTCTATCTAAATTGAAAGTTTTTTAACATTTAAACAGAAGTTTTGCCAAAACAGATGGACGGAAACAAACCCCACCTCCGACACCCTTGGATCTATCCGTCATGAGCACAATGCACGTCCGGACGTTTCTTGAAGGACAGAGGCGTGTGAGCCGCGTGAAGCTATTTACAAAAGAATCGACCGACAAGACGGATGGACGGTGGACGCCGAGGTCACGCTGGAGAATATGCGCCATCTTTCCTCTTTTTGTTTAGTTTTTTGGTGACAGCTATCATTTTATATAACATTTTTTTGTTTTCTTGCAAATCACATTTTTCAAATGCTTAAAAAGTCAAAAATGCAACAGAAAGCAAACCGCTAATTGGGTCTTGGCGCAAGTTGAAAGTGCAAATTGACTTTTTTTTTTTTTTTTAACATAATGATCTGTTCAAACTATTCACTCACATCTAAGAACGCTTCTTGTACAGATTTACATACGGCGGTGCAAGTTTCCATGCAACGGTCAATTTCTGTATTTAATCCTAGATTAAAATGCTAGCTGCACGTAAAAACAAGAATAAACGCTTACACCATGTGCTCGTATGTGAAAGGTCACAAAGCAGTGACTCCCGTCTGACCTCAACAACTCGAACTACGACAAAACTGTAGGCGCCGTTACCGCAGAACAGACGATGCTGTCGCAAAATGATAAACTGACAGAAGAGGTTTAATTGCGCAACAACATCCTTCTGGACGCTTATCATCACTCTGCGCGTGTTACACATGCAACATGTAATGCAATGGATGAAATTCGAGAAAAAGTGTGTGAATCACAAAAACAACCAAAAAAGACAGACATATGCATGAATGTACAAGTGACGTTTCTGCAGCTTGCATGCAAACGGAAAAGTCAGGACAGAAAGTGTGGGAGAGTCCCTGACCTCGTGCATGCCTAAAATAGTTTTCAGGAAAAGCGTGCCAAGACAACATGCAAGGAATAATCCAGTGCACAGAAAGGAAAAGAAGAGGAAAAAAAAAAAAAAAAGAGAAGCGCACAGATTTTGTTTTTGTTAGAGGGGTTTCAAGGGCACGTACAGTGCTTGGAGGCGCTCCAGGGTGTGTTGGGGAACCTCTGGCCGTAATACTCCATCATGAGGAAGGGGTTCGGTGCAGGGTGCAAACCCACCACGTCCATGCCCTCGTACATGTTCTCCACGAGTCTTCAGGATGGGGTTCGAGACCGATCACAAGGGCAAGTGTGTGTATAAGTGCGTGTGTGTGTGTGTGCATCAAAGCAAAGAGTGCAAAGGATCCATGATGGACTTTGGGTTGTGTTGTTCACTGATAGGAATATAAACACACACACACACACACACACGCACAAATATCCAAAGAGATCTGTTTGACCCAGATGGCGTCCCACTTTAATCCAAAGCTTGAATGCGAACCGATCACGAACAAGTTGAAGCCGTGTGCGCGTGCGCGTGCCTCTGTGTATAAGTGGGAAGGAATCCACGCGCAGGAAATCGCGAGCGCTGATCTTCTCTCTCTGTCTCACTCTGCGCGTGCTCGCCGTTCACACCGAAGCCATGTTTTTTCTTTTTTATATATATATATATTAATCCCGCGGTCTCGTTTTCCTCCTCCTTCGCGTTAGAAAGCAAAAACAATATATAAGACGGATCCGTCCTCCCGCCGTCGCACCCGTGTGCCTCGCGCTCGCGCGTTCGTTCCGCTGCGTCGCCCCTCTCCGGCGCGCGCGGAATAAAGTGACGAGAGCGCGCAGCTGAGATCCAGGCCCCGCCCCCCGCACAAGGAAGAAGAAGAAGAACAAGGCGAGGGGGCGGGGCCGAAAACAGCGCAGCTGATCGATAAACCGCGCCCACAACCTCCTTTTCCAAAAGCCGTAGCCCCGCCCCCACCCCTCCCTCTCTCTCTCTCTCTCTCTCTCTCTGGTAATGTTTTCTTTTAACTCTGTATGATGTTGAAAGAGTTTGTAGCAATAGTTACAAAGTTAAAGCTAAAAATAATCTGCTGATCTTTAATGTAATCAGTGATATTATTATTATTATTATTATTATTATTGTTATTATTATTATTGTTGTTATTATTTGTCTGTCTGTGTGTCTCTCTGTACAGCAGAACTCTCTATCTAACTTATAAATACAAAGAAATCCCATTCTGTAAGGTTGAGTATCTTATGCCACACACGTCACACAAACACACCCCCTGTTCGGTAATCGGAAAGTGAATCACAGATAAAGATGAAGTTAAAATTCACTTATGCCACTTCAGTGTGAAAATATGAACTAATGTCAGTAAAAATATTCCATTGATCTTTTCTAATTAATATCTATTGGTGCAGATGTTTGTTTACACTGAGCCAGTAGCGCATTTTTAAGTAGAGTATTAAATCCGGCATATAACTGTCCATAATATCACTTACACTCAACATTTTGATTTCACTTATGATGCAAACTTAAACTTCAGGCAGATATCTAAGGACTACCAAAGTCTCCTTAAATTCCGTCCAGCGGTCGATTTAAGACGCGCTCACAGTTGGTCGCATGCACAGTACTCTGTCGAAGCTCGTGGCTCGTAGCTCAAAACTGCTCATAACTTCAATTTAACGCAACATTTTGATTTCCTTTATGGTGCAGTCTTTAACCTCAGCAAATACTGAAGGACTCATTCAATTCTGTCCAGACAGTTTTGCGATATGCCGTGACACAATCTGGACAGGAATCAGACAGGAAATTTTGGTTTCAGGTCCTCCAATGTATGAAATGTAAAAATATTGTTCTGACCAATGTACAGACAAAACCTTTCTTTTATTTATATAGATATACAAGAGAACTAAAGTTGTTTAAAGGAAAATCCTTATGAAAATATGTTTTTATTTTGTTTTTTAGAGACGATTTTTAGTGGAAGGGTATGTGAAAGTATCTTTGTACAAACTTCATATTATCACTTCATTCATGAAATTTGTTTATTTTCTTTACTGTGATAATCCATAAGCTACTTGAGTGCGACATTCGACACAAAACCTATGACAAATATATGACAGTTTTGTTAGCTTTTGATCAGTTGTATTATTTGATTAGATTTGACCTGATGCACTGTGAAGCAGGGAAGCCATGATGAGACTAGCGTATCGCGTGTAAATAAATAAATAAATCCTCTATACGAAACAATGTTAGCACATGAAACTAAGCAAAATAAAACCTTCAACTCATGCTGTGGTCAGGGTTCATGGTTGGTTTGTTTGTTGGAGTCTTAGTCGAGGTGCGCAAGTTTGCTAGCAACCTACTTGGCAACAACTGCTGGCTACAACAACAGCGAGATCCGCCTCGGCTCTTCACTAAATGGGTTTCTTCTAAACTAATTTGCCCCCCTCTCTTGCTCCCTCATCGCTCAAACTCCTTTTCTGCTCCCCCCCCCCCTTTTTTTTTTCTTCTTTTCTCCCCCTCATTTGCCTAATGCCATGCGCCTGAACTTTCTCTGAACCCGGCTCGGCTCGGCTCTCAACCTCCCCATGACCCGCTCCGCCAGGCATCCTTCCCTGACCTAAACTCCATCACGCACGGCCTTTCCCTTCTTCTACACTTTACACAAAACTGCAACAAGCTTTAATGCAATTAACGTTAAACATAAAAGCCTTTAACTCACCAATACGTCAGGGTTTTTAATGGATTCTAGAAATAAAAGACTGAGAAGCATGGTTCATGGGAAACAGGCAACATTGAGAGCTGATTAATATTCTGTTTGACCTACAGTAGCTCCACAATACTAGCAGCTTCTCTAAATGACCCTAGTTGTATGTTCATATAATAGCGTTTCGAAAATTCTAAACAGAAACCAGACTAATTTCATAAATAATTTCCCTTCTCGCTGTCCATATTATGTAAATTTACTTCCACAACCATTAAACCTGTGCTAGACCATATTCTGTGTAACACGGACTCCATCTACTGAGCTTTCCAGCAACAAAGTTAGCACAATTTGAAATTTAACAGTTAGTGAATGTGGCATAGGTCACAGTCAAGATGAAAGTTGTACATTTACATAATTTTGACTAGCTAGAACTTTTTCTAATCAAACTAGCAAAACTGCTTAAATATGTAGGTTACATTGCCTATGTAGAACTTAAAAAAAATTTTTTTGCCGTATTTATGTATGTGTAAAATACGCAAACTAAGACAAAAAATTACTAGCCGTATTTATATGCAACATATGCTCACTATAACTTTCTTAAATGAAGCTAGCCACATAGTTATGCAATACAGTCTAGAGTCTAGTTAGAGCACTTGTAAATCATTCTAGCTGTACATTTGTGTAAGACAGGTTAGTTTAAGTGTTCATAAATGAAACTAGTAGTATGTTTACATAATATAAGTCAGCTTAAGAGTGTTCTTAAATCTTTTCCATTCTAGTTAAAACTTTTCACATACAAACTAGCGGAAAAAAGAACTGTGATATATACTAACTGAAAATGCAACAAGATGTTTATTTTTACAATAAATTTAAAAAGCACCTTTTATAAATGTATCTAGCTATGAATTTAGTATTCCTATACCAAACTAACTTTACAGGCTAGTCAAAGAGAGCTTAAGATAAATCAGCTGTGCATTTATGTGATATAGTCTAGCTAGATAATGCCAAATTTACATAATATAAGCGAGCTTATTCCTAATTCCTAAACCAACTAACTTATTTATCTATTAAAGATTAGGTCATGCTAGTTATGTAGTAAAATACACTAGTTGTGCATTTATGCAATAGAGTCTAGCTACAGCATGCCATATTTACATAATATACGCTAGATAAAAAGTTAAAGCAAACTAGTTGTATATTTACATATTATTGGCTAACTAGAACATACTTGAAGTAAATTTACATAATATACAACTAGTTTACTTTAAAAACTACTTGTATATTTACATAATATTAGCTATCTATAAAATTCTTAAAGTAAACTAGTTGTATAGTTACATATTATGGGTTAGCTAGAGGGTTCTTAAAGTAAACTTGTTTTTAGATATGCGTCATCTAGAATGTGCTTAAATCCAACTATCTGTACACTTGCATAACATTAGCTAGCTAGCACAAACGAGTTGTGTATTTATGCAACCCATTCTAGCTAGTGCATCCAATAGTTACATAATAAAGGCTAGCTAGAGTGATCTTTAAATAAACTAGCTTGCATTTATGCAGTGCATTTTAGCATTCTTAACTCAAACAAGCTGTATATTCTTGCAATATAGTGTAGCTAGAGCATAAAATCTTTTAATAATAAAAGCTAGGTAGAGTGTTTTTAAAGTAATGTAACTTTATATTTACATAATGTAGACTGGCTAGCACATTCAAAATTAAACGAGCTGCTCACTTGTTGAAATATATCTAGAGCATACATTTAAAAAAAAAAAATTTTTGGCTAGCTAGAGCATTTTTTAAATCAAATTAGCCGTATAGATTTATATAAGGGATATAAAATAAAACCAGAATCAGTCAGGACAGGTAAATGTCCAGCCAGACACCTCCTGAATTATAAAGAGTGGTGCTCTGTCCTGTAGTGGTTTTAGGTATCAAAGAAGGGCACTAGATAGGGAGCAGTGCACATGCTACGGCTGATGAAGGAAGTCTGAGATGACGGAATATACGAGGCCGTTTATTTTAGCCGGTTCCTTTGCCCTCACTCAAAGGTGGCAGTGAGTTTAGGCAGATGCTGTATGTGAAAAGTTAAAGCAAACTAGTGTGTGTGTGTGTGTGTGCGTGTGTGTGTGTGTGCGCGTTCTGTGTTTTAATGCAGCACTGCAGTGTGTTTACACTGCGATAAGGGGAAGGTCCTCTCGGATAACAGATCACATTCCTCAGCTCTTTTATCCCCTGCTTCTTCTTGTTCTTCATCGCCAGCTTTCTCTCTCCTTCTCACTGTGTGTGTGTGTGCGTGTGTGTGCGCGTGTGTGAATTTCACCATCATTACACCACTGCCCAGTCTTTCATCATTTTTACATATTTGAAGGGGAAAAATCTTACAAATTGTATTAAAACACGAAAATTTAAGAATCTAAGATCTCACATTGGTTTTAGGTTTACTTAAGTAAGACAAACGAATGTGTGTGTGTTCATTCTCCTGTGTGTATCCTCTTAATTAGACTGCTATCCACAAACGATGTACTAAATGAGCCATGCAGCTCGCTGAGACCCCACCAGACACACTCACTCCCTTACACACACACACACACACACACACACAGCTAATGTGAAGGAACAGGTGATAAACAGAAAGAAAGCGAGAGAGGAAGAAGAGACGAGGCTTTATGAGCCAGGCTGATTAAAGGTGACTCGGCCACGTTTGAGTGTGTCAAGTTATTTTTATTGCCCCAATACAGCCGCCTACCAGGATGCGTCCTAAAGCATGCGCTCTTTTACACTACGCGCCAGGACACGGGGTTATAACCTGTCATAAGATGCGAGGATTCAGTCTTTTCTTATGGAGACCTAACAGAATGTGTGAAAGTTAGCACATTAGCTCCACTAGCTAATTTACTGCCTAGAAACTGTGAGGATGACGATGGGAAAATGGTGTGAGTACAGCAGCAGCGATTGTTTGAAATTTGTAGGAAAAAAAGTGTGGAAAATTTAGTTTGTTGTCAAAAAAACATCTGGATGAAAGGAAGGTTTCTGGATGTTAGGAGGAAACCTGAGAACCTACAGAAACCCTGGGTGGAATTTAGAGATGGACTTAAGCTTTTATTTGTTTTTTATTTTGTCTGTTGTCATTCGTAATTAAACTTTTTGCTTAATTTTTGCCATATGTTTTTTATTTCTTTTTCTTTTGTCTTGAATTTTTAAAATATTAATTCATACTTCATTTTTGAAAATTCTTCATTGGGTTAATTATTTTGTAAATTTTTTTGTCCCCTCAAAAAAAATCCCCTGTTATTTAATTTTTGCAATAAGGCTTTTGGTCTTTTTTTTTTTTCATTGTTGTCTCATGTTTTATAATTTTACATTTTTGTTTACATTTTTCATGGGTTTTTTTTTCGTGCCTTTTGGCAATTTTTGTATACAATTTTTATTTTAATTATTTATTTCTATTTTAATTTTCACCTAATTATATAGTTGATGGTTTATATGTGCAATGTTCTTATCTTTCATAAATTCTCGTAAATTATGTTTTGAATGTTACTGTACATTATTTTAATAAACACGTTTTACAGAGAAGATTACATCCCCAGTTTAAAGTCCTGGCTTTGGTGAAGGTCAGTTTTTAATTTTTTCCTTTATTTTACATACTAAATAAATATTATAACAAGGATTTTTGATTTTTTTTTTGGCTTTTAACTTATTCCTTTATGTTATACATTTACACCATACCAAGTGTCTTTTAGCTGTAGAAGCCTAGAAAGGACTCCAAATCGAGGGGGAGTTCTTCAGACTTGGGTGATATGATGATCTGATATTAAAATTATCATAAATTGTTAGGAAATATATCTTTTTTAAAACTTTTTAATTACCTTTACACGCTATATCAAGACAGCTGAGATGATGTTCAAATTAATCTCTATATCTGTAAAACATTTTATCAGTGTTGAATATTTATATTTTTCTATATAAAGATGCAAATACATTTTGTCACTTCATCAATAATAAAAAAATCATATATTTATAACTTTTTTTAATCATGATGCTACTGTATTGTATATATATTATGGCAAGCTATATTGCTTGTTGTAATACAATATTTCTGTCATATCATCAGCCCTACTGCTCACATGGTGTATGTATATGTGTAAGCTTTTAAAGACTGGGGGGACCAAAAAGAAAAGAAAAAACAGAGATGTGTTTAAAAAATCTAC
Organism: Clarias gariepinus; assembly: GCF_024256425.1. NCBI lineage: Eukaryota > Metazoa > Chordata > Actinopteri > Siluriformes > Clariidae > Clarias > Clarias gariepinus. The sequence continues at coordinate 3,191,804 of NC_071113.1, forward strand.
CCTTCCGGAGGATTGAAACGAGGCCCTGCATTTTTATGACCTTTTATTACTTTTTGTTAGAACCAAAAGGAGGGAAGTGAGGAAGTGATGGAGTGCCGAATACGGCGCTAGGGGTCGAGACAAGCTTTTGGCCGTCCCAGAAATGGAACGTGGATAAAAGACAGGTTAAATGTTGTAAAAACGTGCTTAGATTTCGATTTCGATTCGGGACATATCCATAAAGAAAAGAGGGAGCTGTAGTCTCCAGGCCTTCAGACTTCCCAGCAGTGTGTGTCATAAAACCATAAAAGTAATGCTTTGTGTGTGTGATGGCGTCTTTAATGCGTCCTATAGAGCGCACTGAGGCATTTATGAGCCACAGTTTGAAAGCGTTTATAGCTAGCATCCTGCCATAGCACTAAACACAAACACACACCTTCTGGCTGGAAAGAATAAATTCCTATGATGTAAGTGCTGAAGCTGAAGGAATTTAACGCAAGAATTTGATCTCAGGTTCGATTTCAGTGATTTTCATCATAAAACACTCAGAAAGAAGTGGACTAGTCCATTACTCCGCGCTGAGGTGGGGGTCGGCACAAAGAGTGCACTTCCTGTTTCCGTAACACCACTTCACCTGTGTAAACTGAACATTTTGTGGATGTAGCAATATGTAACACCCTCCATGAAACTCCACAAACTTGTACCTGATTCTTAAGTCCACAAATCCTGCTTTATTTTAACAACAACTTTTACTAAGAAACCAGATAAAAAGAGAAACCAAAGAAAAATCTTAAGGCAAGATGGTTTAGGTGGAGGTGTGAGAGGTGTGTTTCGCAAAGAAAACCACAGAAAATAGAAATTGAGTTTCAGAACTACAGTTCCTGAATGAGTTCTTGTTTAAGTTCCTGTCCCTAGGTGGAACTGGGTCTCCAACAGCAGCAGACCTTCAAAAAATCGTGCAGAGATGTGAGAACAGAAAAAAAAAAGTTCTTGAAACTATAGTCCGGATGATGTAAAGATTCCTGCTATGGTTCCTAAACTGGCCAAAAACAATGTTTAAAGGTTCATCATTTGTTATTATGATGAAAATAAGTTTCAAATTACTGACAAGGTTTCTGTGAAAAGTTCCAGAAAATAAGAACAAGAACTTTTTCATCAACTGGAGTTACTGCAAAAACCTGGAAAGGTTTTCTAGGAAAGAAATCGTGGCATGAGTTCCCAAATTCCTGAAAGGTTTCCTGCTATGTGAACGCTTCTGAGGAATCCCAAAACACACAACAAAAAGGCGTTCGGGAGAATTGTTTGTTCTGCTCCACAAAGTGAACTCCTAGATCAGGGCAAAAAAAAGCTCAGCTATTTATTTATAAACGTACACCATCTGAGTGTGTTTGTGTTTCTTTTTGCTGTCCCCAACAACCATGACGAAAAAATTCTTATAGGAGTGAGATTATTGTGCTAATTTTGTCACGAAACAAACAAACCGGATTCAGGGATCTGCTGCGCGTGACGGCAGAGCTGTTTAATTTCCCCTCGGATTCCAGTCGTCTGTTCTTCATTGATTTTCTCAGAGGTAAATCCTGCAGTGTGAAGCTCTCTGTGGCTGGTACCCAGAAAACCCAACACACTCCTATCATGTACTATTTAATACTAACAGTAACATTAATACAGATGCTACGTGGTGAATTTAACACCTGGACATAAGCTAAGTGAAAGTGGGGCCAAGTTGTATAACAGACTAATAAGGCTGTGTGTGTGTGTGTGTGTGTGTGTGTGTGTGTGTGTGTGTGTGTGTGTGTGTGAGGGGTTGTATAGGAAGTTCCCTGCTCGATCACAAAAAAAACAACAACAAAGGGCCGAAGACAAAATACCTTCACTATCTGTAGCACAGGGGGTCTGAGAACCGGTAGGGGAGCGTGAGGGGTCCAGATAAATGGATAACAGGAAAAATCAGCATTTCAAAAGGAATAAAAGGATAAGATAGAGTCGAAAGTCGTTTGCTTTCTCTCCAATAAGGTCCCAGAGCTCTTCTCGAATATAGTGAGTCCTGATTGGCTGGAGGTATTACGTTGGGTATCACGGCTCCTGAGATACATCTGTGAGTTTTAAAATATTTTAACTAGTTTCCAATAAAAATTCACACTTTTGTTAGTTGGTTTAAATGAAGGTTTTCTTTAGTTTTGTTAAGTTAGGTTTATGTTTGTTAGCATTTTATTTGATGTATTTAGAACTTCATCTGTTAAAATTTTCATCATTTTCCTTATAATATAACTTTAGTAGCGCTTTATTGTTCATTACTGCATTTACTTTAGTTTTCAACTGAACGCCGTTAAATATGCAATTTGTTTTGTTTTAAAAAGAAGAAATAAAACCAAAAATATTTATTTTACACTTAAGCATCTGCTTTTTAATAAAAAATGTCACAGTTTAATAATTGTAGCTAGTTCTTGCCTCAGTCACTGGTTCAGTTTCTTGTGTGAATTTGCTATCTTCTTGTTTGTTTTTGTTACTTTGAACATGAGAGCATACAGTAGATGAATAAAATAAATATACATTTTTAATTAATACAATTTGAACCGATTAAGTTGAAGATTTACTGCTAGTTAAAAAAAAAGGGTGCAATTTTTGTTACTGTAGCTAGTTCAGGAGCTAGTTATAGCTATGTGTAAGTATATTCTGGCTATGTGTTACACGTAAAGTAGCTAAAATTTAAAATCTTTTATTTTATTTTACTTTTGCAACTCGATAAAAAAAGCGTAAAAGTAAACTGACTAGTCATGAGTTAGGGTTCGGGACGGAACCAATATGTGAAACCCTGTAAATTTGTCGCATATCTCAGTTCTTTGACCCCATGTGCACACACACACACACACACACACACACACACACACAACCTCATGGACTCTTCAAACAGTGCTGAGCAGTGTGACATTGCTGATAGCACTGCTCAATTAGCATTCTAATAGCGCTGATAAGAGGCCACCAATGAGATAAAAACACACATATAGGCTAAGTGTGTGTGTTTGTGTGTGCCGGTGTTTGTCACATTTCCAATCACCTCATCGGGGGCACCACACCCTGTTCACACACAAAATGTATAAGCTGTTTCCCACCGAGAGTCTGCAATATTTATCTATTCTGAAGCTTTAAAGAGTTCTCAAACTCTCCTGAAGAAGATCTCTACAGTTCCTGCATGAGTTTTTGCTATAACGTAGAACTTG